>NC_092718.1:193612787-193633684 GCF_047496885.1 Scyliorhinus torazame | reverse complement strand
CCCCTCTCTCCCCCCCCTTGCCCAGCCCCTCTCTCCCCCCCCTTGCCCAGCCCCTCTCTCCCCCCCCTTGCCCAGCCCCTCTCTCCCCCCCTTGCCCAGCCCCTCTCTCCCCCCCCTTGCCCAGCCCCTCTCTCCCCCCCCCTTGCCCAGCCCCTCTCTCCCCCCCCTTGCCCAGCCCCTCTCTCCCCCCCCTTGCCCAGCCCCTCTCTCCCCCCCCCTTGCCCAGCCCCTCTCTCCCCCCCCTTGCCCAGCCCCTCTCTCCCCCCCCCTTGCCCAGCCCCTCTCTCCCCCCCCCTTGCCCAGCCCCTCTCTCCCCCCCTTGCCCAGCCCCTCTCTCCCCCCCCTTACCCAGCCCCTCTCTCCCCCCCCCTTGCCCAGCCCCTCTCTCCCCCCCCCTTGCCCAGCCCCTCTCTCCCCCCCCCTTGCCCAGCCCCTCTCTCCCCCCCTTGCCCAGCCCCTCTCTCCCCCCCTTGCCCAGCCCCTCCCCCTTCCCCCCTCCTGCCCCCCCTCCCCCCCCCTCCTGCCCCCCCCCTCCTGCCCCCCCCTCCCCCCCCTCCTGCCCCCCCCTCCCCCCCCCCTCCTGCCCCCTCCCCCTTCCCCCCTCCTGCCCCCCCCCTCCTGCCCCCCCCCTCCCCCCCCCTCCTGCCCCCCTCCTGCCCCCCCCCCTCCTGCCCCCTCCTGCCTCCCCCCCCCTGCCCCCTCCTCCTCCCCCCCCCTCCTGCCCCCCCCCCTCCTGCCCCCCCCTCCCCCCTCCTGCCCCCCCCCTCCTCCTGCCCCCCCCTCCTGCCCCCCCCCCTCCTGCCCCCTCCTGCCTCCCCCCCCCTGCCCCCTCCTCCTCCCCCCCCCTCCTGCCCCCCCCCTCCTGCCCCCCCCTCCCCCCTCCTGCCCCCCCCCTCCTCCTGCCCCCCCCTCCTCCTGCCCCCCCCTCCCCCTCCCCCTGCCCCCCCTCCCCTCCCCCTCCCCCTGCCCCCCCTCCCCCTCCCCCCTCCCCCTCCTCCTGCCCCACCCTCCCCCTCCCCCCCCTCCTGCCCCCCCTCCCCCTCCCCCTCCCCCCCCTCCCCCTCCCCCCCCTCCTGCCCCCCCCTCCCCCTCCCCCCCCTCCTGCCCCCCCTCCCCCTCCCCCCCCTCCCCCTCCCCCCCCTCCTGCCCCCCCCTCCCCCTCCCCCCCCTCCTGCCCCCCCTCCCCCTCCCCCCCCTCCCCCTCCCCCCCCTCCCCCCCCTCCTGCCCCCCCCTCCCCCTCCCCCCATCCTCCCCCTCCCCCTCCCCCTCCCCCCCCTCCTGCCCCCCCCTCCCCCTCCCCCCCTCCTGCCCCCCCCTCCCCCTCCCCCCCCTCCTCCCCCTCCCTCCTCCTGCCCCCCCCTCCTGCCCCCCCCCTCCTGCCCCCCCCCCCCCCCCCCCCTCCTGCCCCCCCCCCCCCCCCCTCCTGCCCCCCCCCCCCCTCCTGCCCCCCCCCCCCCCCCCCCTCCTGCCCCCCCCCCCCCCCCTCCTGCCCCCCCCCCCCCCCCCTCCTGCCCCCCCCCCCCCCCCCCTCCTGCCCCCCCCCCCCCCCCCCCTCCTGCCCCCCCCCCCCCCCCCCCTCCTGCCCCCCCCCCCCCCCCCTCCTGCCCCCCCCCCCCCCCCCCCTCCTGCCCCCCCCCCCCCCCTCCCCCCCTCCTGCCCCCCCCCCCCCCCCTCCTGCCCCCCCCCCCCCCCTCCTGCCCCCCCCCCCCCCTCCTGCCCCCCCCCCCCCCCTCCTGCCCCCCCCCCCCCCTCCTGCCCCCCCCCCTGCCCCCCCCCCTGCCCCCCCCCCCCCCCTGCCCCCCCCCCCCCCCTCCTGCCCCCCCCCCCCCCCCCCCCCCTCTGCCCCCCCCCCCCCCTCCTGCCCCCCCCCCCCCCCCCCCCCCCTCCTGCCCCCCCCCCCCCTGCCCCCCCCCCCTCCTGCCCCCCCCCCTCCTGCCCCCCCCCCCTCCTGCCCCCCCCCCCCCCCCCTCCCCTCCTGCCCCCCCCCTCCTCCCCCCCCCCCTCCTGCCCCCCCCTCCCCTCCCCCTCCTGCCCCCCCTCCTCCCCCCCCCCCTCCTGCCCCCCCCCTCCCCTCCTGCCCCCCCCCCCCGCCCCCCCCCCTCCTGCCCCCCCCCTCCTGCCCCCCCCCCGCCCCCCCCCCTCCTGCCCCCCCCCTCCTGCCCCCCCCCCCCCTCCTGCCCCCCCCCTCGCCCCCCCCCCCCCCTCGCCCCCCCCCCCTCCTGCCCCCCCCCTCCTCCCCCCCCCCCTCCTGCCCCCCCCCTCCCCTCCTGCCCCCCCCCCCCGCCCCCCCCCCTCCTGCCCCCCCCCTCCTGCCCCCCCCCCCCTCCTGCCCCCCCCCTCGCCCCCCCCCCCCTCCTGCCCCCCCCCTCGCCCCCCCCCCCCCCTCCTGCCCCCCCCCTCGCCCCCCCCCCCCCTCCTGCCCCCCCCCTCGCCCCCCCCCCCTCCTGCCCCCCCCTTGCCCCCCCCCTCTCTCCTGCCCCCCCCTTGCCCCCCCCCTCCTGCCCCCCCCTCCTGCCCCCCCTCCTGCCCCCCCCTCCTGCCCCCCCTCCTGCCCCCCCCCTCGCCCAGCCCCTCCTGCCCCCCCCCTCGCCCAGCCCCTCTCTCCTGCCCCCCCCCTCGCCCAGCCCCTCTCTCCTGCCCCCCCCCTCGCCCAGCCCCTCTCTCCTGCCCCCCCCCTCGCCCAGCCCCTCTCTCCTGCCCCCCCCCTCGCCCAGCCCCTCTCTCCTGCCCCCCCCCTTGCCCAGCCCCTCTCTCCTGCCCCCCCCTTGCCCAGCCCCTCTCTCCTGCCCCTCTCTCCTGCCCCCCCTTGCCCAGCCCCTCTCTCCTGCCCCCCCCTTGCCCAGCCCCTCTCTCCTGCCCCCCCCCTTGCCCAGCCCCTCTCTCCTGCCCCCCCCTTGCCCAGCCCCTCTCTCCTGCCCCCCCCCTTGCCCAGCCCCTCTCTCCTGCCCCCCCTCTCTCCTGCCCCCCCCTCTCTCCTGCCCCCCCTCTCTCCTGCCCCCCCCCCCTCTCCTGCCCCCCCCTCTCCTGCCCCCCCCCTCTCCTGCCCCCCCCTCTCCTGCCCCCCCCCTCTCCTGCCCCCCCCTCTCTCCTGCCCCCCCTCTCTCCTGCCCCCCCCTCTCTCCTGCCCCCCCCTCTCTCCTGCCCCCCCTTGCCCAGCCCCTCTCTCCTGCCTCCCCCCCTTGCCCAGCCCCTCTCTCCTGCCTCCCCCCCTTGCCCAGCCCCCCCCTCTCTCCTGCCCCCCCCTCTCTCCTGCCCCCCCTTGCCCAGCCCCTCTCTCCTGCCTCCCCCCCTTGCCCAGCCCCTCTCTCCTGCCTCCCCCCCTTGCCCAGCCCCTCTCTCCTGCCTCCCCCCCTTGCCCAGCCCCTCTCTCCTGCCTCCCCCCCCTTGCCCAGCTCCTCTCTCCTGCCTCCCCCCCCTTGCCCAGCTCCTCTCTCCCTGGCCCCCCCCTTGCCCAGCCCCTCTCTCCTGCCTCCCCCCCTTGCCCAGCCCCTCTCTCCTGCCTCCCCCCCCTTGCCAGCCCCTCTCTCCTGCCTCCCCCCCCCTTGCCCAGCCCCTCTCTCCTTCCTCCCCCCCCCCTTGCCCAGCCCCCTCTCTCCTGCCTCCCCCCCCCCTTGCCCAGCCCCTCTCTCCTGCCTCCCCCCCCCTTGCCCAGCCCCTCTCTCCTGCCTCCCCCCCCTTGCCCAGCCCCTCTCTCCTCTTCCCCAGGCTCTCTCTCCCCTCGCCCTGGCCCCTCACCTCCCCCCCCCTTCTATGGTTCGATTGTGACGAGCCGCCGTCTCCAACCGGCTCGCTCCCCATTGGGTCGCGCCCCTCCGCGCGGCGGCTTGGTGGAACCGCCGGCAGCCAATGGGCCGGGCTCGGGGGCGGGCGCGGGGGAGGGGTCAGGGGCGAATGACCGACAGTAACCTCCAATCACGCCACCGGCTGCTTTTGCTGCTGTCACCGGAGGAACCGAACTGCTCATCTCAACAGCAGGAGGGAAGCGGGCGGCCCTGTGCCAGTGCGCGCGCGTACGGAGTTTCGCCGGTAACTCGCAATCAAGATAAGCTGGAGAAATAAATCCTCAGCCGGGTGAGTAGAGGCTTTGGCTCTGGAGCCTCCTACCGTGGGGCCGCCTGCAGCATCCGAAGCCTTTACCTTACTCGGGGTCGGCCGAGTCGGTGCAGGAAGCAACCGGAGGCGCTTCAGGGGCGGGCTTAAAGACAGATCGATGGCGGTGGCCTCGCTTAATGATTGGGATGTGCCAGGGCCTGGAGGCGTGGGACATTGGCGCTGCTCTTCTGGTTATTAAATTGCACCATCGAACCCAGCTTCCAGGAGGGACGGATGTGCTCCAGAACAGAGGGAGCCCAAGACTCAGAGTGAGAGGGCGAGGCTTGAGGACAGGCAGCGTCCTGGTCCTGGAGCTGAGCACATTGGTCTCTGGATGTTAGTTAAAACCTCCACCCAAATGTCTAAACCTGAGGTCTCCTGTTCGGAGACCAGGGCGAGTTCTGCAACCATGTGTTCATTGCAAATGGTTATTTTAAAACAAAATGTTGTTCACTCCATTCTTAAAGTTACAAAACCAACTCGCAGAGTGGGCAAGCCCTTGCTTGCTCCAAAAAACCATTCAAATTGAAGCCAATGCACGGTCTCCACAAGCGATATGCAAAATTCAAACTGACGAGAAAAGACACTGTACCTAATCTTGGGCTTGGGTAATTTTAAGAATGGAGATCTTAGACTCCCTATAGTGCTGAAGGGGTCCATTCAGCCCATCGAGTCTGCACAGATTCTCTGAAAGAGCATCTAATCGAGGCCCAATCCCCTGTTTTGCAACCCCTTATAGGGGCAATTTAGCATAGCCAATCCACATAACCTGCACATCTTTGGACTATGGGAGGAAACCCACACAGACATAGTGAGAACGTGCAAACTCAACACAGGCAGTCGACTGAGGTCTGAATTGAACCCGGGTCCCTGGCGTTGTGATCAGCAGTGCTAGCCACCGCCCTAAGGCACGTGTTACTTAACGCAACTAATGATATTGATGAATTCTCAAGGTGTTACCTGCACCTGGCCCAGACACCGGAGGTGCAGTGTTGATGCAACTCAGCCAGGTAGTTGTTGCCTTAATTTCTATCAGCTAAGCTGCTTACCTATTACAAAATGATACTGGATGCATGCACTTGCTGTACTGGGCTGCATTATGGAGTTCAGCATTATTCCCAGGAAAGGTGGTTCAGTATTGGGGGACTGTACCTAGAAAGATTATAATTCCTGAGCAGCAGTCAGTAGAATGAGCCTGACCAGATAATTTGCACACAACCAGCATTGTTGTGATTATCTCACTACCAGCCATAATGTATCTGTTTAATCATACATAATTTGTGTTTAAATGTGACCGTGGGAAAATTTTCTGCCTAGGCAGTAATATTTTTCGACATTGCTACCAGCCAAATGTACGTGTCACCATGGCAGCAGTAATTAATGTAAATGTTCTCTTAAGTTTTTCATTCCCATTTTTAATCTTTCAATCTCTTGTGCAGTATCCACTCCTTTTCTGAAAGCATTGATTCACTCAACAAGGAACATTGCCACATTAAGCATTTTTAAACCTCATTCTTGTGGCCTTTCGGAGAGATTTCCTCCAGGGAGACACTATAGCAATCAGTGGACCCAAAAGACTTGGCCATTTGTGATCTCCCCACCATTGCCTTGTCTCATGAGTACAGACTAAGGTCCTTCCTTCCCTTTGCGATTCACAGATGGTAAATGCACCCTTTGAAAAATCAAGCCGAGCAAACACACATTTCCTAATGTCCATCAAACTGATTTTGCAGCAACTAATTGACTTGACAAAAACACCTTGTATTTATATGGCACCTTTACGGTGGAGTAACACATCAGGGTAATTTCTTGTGTAAGAAGAACAGCGCCAAGCTGAAGAGCGAGAGATACGATCAAAAGCTTTATTGCAAACATTCAGTCATCAGTTAATTTTGGGCAGGGTAACACTTCCAAACAATATTTTCTGTGTAAATATAAGCTGTGAATTTTAGTAGATTGTTGATGTGGGGAGAGGGCAGCATGTAAGTATTAGCAGTCACAGGATATTGGATGTAGTGGCAACCCAGGAAGACTTTTTTATTTGTCCCCTGCCTCTTCCAGGGACACGAGGCCAATTATATTGATATTAGATTTCAAACAGACTTAATTTTACTGAGAGAAGTCTTGAGATTTAAGAAAGGAAATAAAAACGCATGGTCATGTTTTTGAAAAGCTGAAAACACTGGCCCAGCAGGCCAGGCCCTGGCAGTGTGTGCAGAGAGGGGAAGGTAGGGATCATATTCCCAAGTCAAGAACCGGTTTGGGCGATAGGTCATGGACCTGAAATGTCACCCCCGCCCTCTTGTCTCTGCAGATGTTGCCTGATTTGCTGAACCTTTCCAGTATTTGTATTCTTGGAATGTAAGCTCTTGTTTGTGATAGAACAGTTCTGTCCAATATCTTTCTTCTGAAAATGAAATAGTTTGACCCAAAGGCGGTAAGTTTTATATAGTTCAGTAGTATGATTGAGTGTAACATGCACCTGGGATCGGGGCCATTTTATGGATGGTTGCCATATAATCGAGTATTGAGGTCCTCAAAGGCTTGAGATGTTCTGTTTCTTTTGTTCTAGAAACATAATTCCTTCCTCACCAGTCCTGTAGCATATCAAAGTAACTTCTGGGAAGATTTGAACCTGTTTAGACATATTTTGCATTTCTCTCTTTTTGTGTCTCTACAGAGCACATCAGTGTGAGCAGAAAATGACTTAATCAAAGCTCTCTCAGTTCTTTGTTCCCCAGATCTACAAGTGGCTTCAACCAACTCTTCAAGAATGATTCCAGATTGCTATCCCCCCCCCCTCCAATTTTGCTGAAAGTATGACTCTGCTGGGTCTGGTTCACTTCACTATAACCCTCCCACCGTTGCAACTTACAGCTTCTGTCCTTGCCTTGGTTTGTCTGCTGCTGAAACCCTCACTCGTGCCTTTACCACCCAGATTTGATTCTTGGAATACTCTCCAACTTTGCCTCTCATCTTCCATAAACTTCAGCTCACTGAAATCTCTTCTGCCTATATTGTAACCTGCACCATGCCACTCACCAGTCACCCCTTTCTCGCTAATCTGCTTTGGTTCCCAGTCCCCAAAAGTCTCAAAAGTTAAAATGATCACTTTTGTGCTTAAATCCCTTCATGGCCTTGTCCCTCCCTTTATCGGTAGAACCTCCCAAAACCCGGCACTCCCGCCCCATCCCCAGACTGTTCATCTTCCAGTTGTCTTGCTTGCAATGCTCCCCTCTTCACTCCACCTTTGCTGAATATCTCAATGTCCTCATCCATTATTCTGCAATCCCCCCCCCCCCCCCCCCCCCCCCGAGCCCTTTTCCTCCCTTCCTTTATTAAAAACATGCTTTTGACACCCACCTCTTTCAGAAATCCTTTTGTTCACACCTCCTATCTCCTCCTTTAGATCAGTGTCTGCTTTTGCTTGTTTTTGCCTTGGGACACCTTTCTACATTGAGGATGCTGTAAAGATCCAAGTCTTTGTTGCTCTAGCAGAAGATCCATGGCTGATTAGTAGAAGTTGCATAATTACATACTCTATACATTCTAGCAAATCTGATTTGCAGAAGGGCAGACTGATGGAAAGATCGGATGGCCTAAGTTTCTTGCTCGAGTCTCATTTTGCAATAAATAGACTGTCACTGTTAGGTTTTGGGACAACCCAAGACACTATTTCTCTTGGTAACATTTCTGTTTTTTTGATTCAGGCTCTGGTTACTTTCTCTGTAGTGCTGATTGTCTGGAGCAGCAATGTCGGATCAGGATCCAGCAACCAAACTTCCTGAGCTGCAGCCAATCGGCCCGCATTCCAAGTTCATCATCGGCTCTGTGTCTGAGGACAACTCGGAGGATGAGGTTGGAATGAACAGCAGCAAATCAGATATTTTGGAAGACCAGGAGCGATCGCTATCACCCTCATCTGTAAACTCTGACAGCTTGTCTGACCTGGGTCTGAGCCAAGATGGTATTGCTCTGCAGATGAGGTAATGTCAGGCTGACTATCATTAATCTTGCTGTTTTTATGAAATTCCTTGCTCCATTTTGATCTTGGAAATGGTCTTGTGTCGCTGTGTCTTGCCTATGCTGTCAGAGATGGGTAATCATGGTTTTGGGAGTTTTGAGCTCCTTCCCCCCCCCCCCCAGTGCTGAGTTTTAAATTTAAAAAATAAATTTAGAGTACCCAATTCTTTTTAATCCAGTTAAGGGGCAAGTTAGCGTGGCTGATTCACCTATCCTGCACATCTTTTTGGGTTGTGGGGATGAAACCCACACAGACACAGGGAGAATGTGCAAACTCCACAGGGACAGTGACCGAGGCCGGGATCGAACCTGGGTCCTCAGTGCCGTGAGGCAGCAGTGCTAACCACTGCGTCACCGTGCTGCCCAAAGGCAGCAGTGCTAACCTCTGCGCCACTGTACCGCCCTTTATTTCAGCCAGTGTTGATCGAATGGCCCTAGGCTAGAGAAGGGGGAGTTTGGGCTCATTCTCCTCATTGAAATTTGCGTGAGCGTGTGTGCGCATAATTGCATGCAAGTGCATAAATTAAAATAAACTTTGTTTGGGCTCAGCTTGATGCCCCGAATCGACTGCTGGCACTCATTTTCCATGCTGCATCACCACTTGAATGAAAAACCAGAGCCTGCAGCCATCATTGAACTAGTTTAAGAGTTTCACTATGTTCAGGAGGAAAGTAGGCAAGTTGGCAAGGCAATGGGCGGTGCAGTGTTAGGAGTGGGATGTGTGTAGTAGGAAGTAAAATTACTGGAAACGTGAAGTACATAAGAATAAATGATAATGTTCTGTACCTAAACTCTCTAATTAAAGTTATACATTGTGACAGTTTACTGTGTTCCTTGGGAGGGATCCAGGAAATGTTTGCAAGGATCTTTTTATCTTGCATGAATTATGCTACATTCCTTTACTGGGCTGTTCAGAGCAGAATGGTTAATAGCAATGCAACAAATTGCCTACAATAAAGTCTGTGTCAGATTCTAGACTGAGAATGGGAAGAAAACATAAAGTACATGAGGGGAAAGATCACCCATTTATTTCCTGTTATATCATGTTACCATTGAATTAAATAACACAAGGAGGCCGTTTAGTCCATTGTGCCTCTGTTGGCTCTTTAGTAGAGATATTCAGTTAATCTAACTCCTCTGCTCTGCCTCATAGCCCTGTTATTTTTTTTCCTTCAAGTATGTAACCTTGTGCCACCGGAAACAATTTCTCCTTGCTTCCTTGATCAAAAGCATTAATGATTTTGAACACCGCTATAATCTCCTCTAAGGAGAAGAGCTCCGTTTCTCCAATCCCGTCACATAACTGAAGTCCATCATCCCTGGTATCATTCTAGTAAATCCCCCACTTCTGCACCCACTCTTAGGCGATGTCTGTCCAAAGGTGTGGTGACCCAAAATGAGCACTTGAGGTCTGACCAGTGTTTTATGGAGGTTTAACTTGGTTTTGTAATCTATTCCAATGCTAATCAAGACCAGGATTCTATCAACTACTTTATGAGCCTTTTCAACTCATCCGGCTACTTTCAAGGTTTATACATATCCAGCCCCCTCTGTTCCTGCTTTAATCCGCATTAAAAATTTAGTTCACATTGAGCCTCATTTTCCCTGCCATACTTCCCTGCCATAATGTATCACATCACACTTCTCAACGTTAAATTTAATCCATCACGTACAGACCCATTTTAGCAGTCCGTTCATGTCCTCCTAAAATCTGTTACTAGCCTCATTGTATCTTCTACAGTCTTTGAAATTATGCTCTGTATACCCAAATCCAGGTCATTAATATGTATCAAAAAGAGTAGTGGCCCTAATACTCACCCCGGGAACGAACGCTATTGTGTACTTTTCTTGAATCTGAAAAAAAATTGATCCCAGGACTCTCTGCTTTCCGTTCTTTAACAGATTTTATACCCATGCTGCCCTGTCTGTTTTATCTCTTGGGCTTTAATCTTGATAACATGGCTATAGCGTTGCTTTATCAAATGCTTTTTGAAAGTCTATATATGTAACATTAACTTCACTACCCTGATAATCCCTCTCCATAACTCTATCAAAGAGCTTGATTGAGTTATTGTTACCAGGCATGGTAGGATGGTTTTCCCTTTTTTTGTGCACCCACGCATGCACCAACCCCATGCACGTACCAAGTGCAACAATTCACTGTCACATTTACTTCTATCGCGGCACGTGTTTCCTTTTGGGTTCGTTGAAGAAATAGAGGTTGAAGGTTTTTGAAGGCTGATTCGTAGTGACTTACTGCTTGCTGATTTCTCTGACTTCAGTCCAGTCGTGCTGCAGTCAAACCCTGTCACAAAAACCTGCTTTGGTTCTTCAAATAATTAGGTAAAAGGCCAGCCCAGATTCTGTGTCTCCTGATCAATTTTTAGGTAGGGTGTTGTTCTTTTACTGGTCTGGTCCTGTTTCTCCTTCTGCTGCATTTCCAAAGATGTGTCTTGTTAAATGTCCCTTACAAAAAATCCTGATTTTCTATCATGTGACCATAGTATCTGTTTTTCACTGTCCTGCCAAATGGTCTCTGACAACCTTGCCATTGACACACAGTAGTGTTAAAGTTTCATCCATATCTTTGTGATATATTTCCCCACCCATTCTTTGGAATTCTCCTCTGAAGCTGAGAAGCCTGCACTATGAACAAGTTTCCTTAATTATTTGGATAATGACATGCGTTAAGCCATAGGAAAGATTGATTGATTAGTTTATTGTCACGAGATGCAGTGTAAAGTATTATTCTGCTTACAGTGCTGGCAGATCGCTCCACACATAAAAAATACCCAGAACATACTATAATAATATTTTTCAATAAATTTAGAGCAGCCAATTCTTTTTTTTTCCAATTAAGGGGCAATTTAGCGTGGCCAATCCACCTACCCTGCACATCTTTTTTGGTTGTGGGGGTGAGACCCACGCAGACACGGGGCGAATGTGCAAACTCCACACTGACAGTGTCCCGGGGTCAGGATCGAACCCGGGATCCTCGGTGCTGTGAGGCAGCAATGCTAATCACTATGCCAACCTCCTGCCACGAACATACTATAGATTATAGTAACGGTTATAAAAGTTTGGGAAGAGGACCCGCAGGGGAGAGCTCACAGAGTTGCCACGCTCCGGTAGCATCTTGGAAAACTTTTTTTTACATTTTAAAATCCAGCTGCAGCATGTTGGTTTTGCCACATGTTTAATGACTCATCCACACATGCAAGCTGTGTGGTTCCATGATTATTCCGAGAAGAAGAAAAAAGTCATGTGACCTCTCAAACTCCATTTTTAAAAGAAGTGTCCATTCTCCATGCAGTTTTAAGGTGAATTTTCTTTTCATTTTTCCAATTAAGGGGCAATTTAGCGTGGCCAATCCACCTGCCCTCCACATCTTTGGGTTGTGGGGGTGAGACCCACGCAGACTCGGGGAGAATGTGCAAACTCCACACGGACAGTGACTTGGGGCCGTGATCTAACCCGGGTCCTCGGTGCCGTGAGGCAGCAATGCTAACCACTGTGTGCCGCCTAATTTATTTTGAATATCTCCTCGAGGCCAAATTTCATGAGTGTGGCATTAAGCAAGCACATTTTCTCTTGAACAAATTCATGCTGAGTTTCATTTATTAACTCAAACTTTTCTAAATGCAGATTCATTTGGTCTCTAGAAATGGCCTCACTCTGAGCTTTCGTCTGATTAGCCTGTGTTTTCTGGCTTATCTGACTTCCTGTTTTTAAAAAAAAAAAAATGAATGTGTAACATTTCCAAGCGTCGCAGTTCTCTGGCACCACCATCCTATTCATGGGACAATGGAAGTGTGTGGCTGGAGCATCTGCCGTTTCCATCTTTACTACCCATAATTATCTCGGATGTATTCCACCTGGACCAGATGAGGATTACCAACTTTTAAGCACATCCTTTTCATTTATTCTCATCCTCTAGTATCATTACTGCCTTCTCCCTTCAAGTTACTTTGCCAGCATCCTGTTTTCTTGTGAAGACAAATGCAAGTTACTCATTTAGTGCCTCAGACATGCCATCTGCCTCCACAAGATGTCTTGTTTGGTCCCTAATTGCTCCCATCTTTCCTCAAACACATAATTAATAAGGTAGTTTATAATATGCTTTTGGGCTCCCTTTCTTGTGTTGGTCCCTAATCTATTCCCTTACTCTGTCTTCTTCTCTTTATTTTCTTATTTTGATTTCCTCTGTACTTTTTATGTTCAGCAGAGGGCATGGCTAAGATATTACTTTGCATCTGTCTTCACTAGTGATGATAGTCCTCTCTTATAATATGATTGTTTAATTGTCATATGACAAAAGCCTCCTTTTACTATTTCATTTATATCTTTAGTTATCCAAGGATCATAAAATTGCTGCAGTGCAGCAAGAGGCCATTTGGCCCATCGCGTTTGAACCAACCTTCTGAAAGAGCACCCCACCTAGGCCCAATCCCTCACCCTGTCCCTGCAACCCCACCTAATGGCAATTTATCATGGCCACTCCACCTAACCTGTACATCTTTGGACTGTGGGAGGAAACCAGACAACCTGGAGGAAACACGTGCAGACACAGGAAGAAAGTGCAAACTCCACACAGACAATCACCCGAGGTTGGAATCGAATCCAGATCCCTGGGGCTGTGAGGCATCAGTGCTAACCACTGTGCCTCCCTAGCTTCACATGATCTTACCACTCCTGGGAATGTGTCTACTCCGTACCGATCCACTTCCTCTTTAAAGGTCTCCCATTGGTAATTTACTATTTTGCCTACGATCTTTTGATTTCAACCCACCTGGGCAGGGTCCCATTCCTGTGGCTTGTAGTTATTCCTCCTCCAGTTAAGTATGTTTGAACTTGACTGCACCATGCCTACTTTCATAAACCTATTCTAAATCTAATGATATTCTCTTCCACTGAAAACTGGGTCTACCACTGCTTCTCTCCTCAATAAACTGGGAGGACAAGATATTTCTGATATTTTTTGAATTCCCCTCTCTCTCTTTTCTCTTATTATGCTATTCTTTTTCTTGGATTGTTTGTCCCAAGGCAGGTCTGACTTTGTCCCCCTCGTCTCCCCCGTCCCACCACCAAGGAGCCAGAGTCGCTGTGGCAACATACAGTTTTGCATGCATTTTGCAGCCTGCCGAAGAAGCTCCAATTTAGTTTCATCCTGTGGTTTACGAGGAATCTCTCTCGCGCTTGCCGCCTGTGTATATTGGAAGGATTAATCTTCCTCAACCTGTTTGGCCGCATTATGGACTCGCCTTCCTTGGCCATTCTTGCATTTCGTATAATCTGCCCACAATTGGGTGACACAATGAAGTAATCGGCTAGACTTTTCCTCAGTTGGATCAATAAGTTAGATGTGCTGCAATGATAACCTGTCTTTGACTAGCCAGTTCTGTTACACGCAACCTTTGGTACTGACCCGAGTTTGCTTTTAACAGTAACCAGCCGAGGTTATTTCAGGCCAAGCCTAATCTTTGCTTCAGCCCATCTGCTCTGAATTGTGATGCAATGTCTGATCATCCGATCTGTCTCGCAAAGCTCCAAATAGCCCTGGATGTTTGTTGAACCCTGATGTAACTGAAGAGCATTCTGTGTCATAACCCCTGAACCACTTTATTAAAACGGAGGACATGGTTTGAATCTGTACAAATCTACGAACCACTTTTTCAAGGGACCAGTGCACCCTCTGCAGACACCAGTCAGTTTGAATTTGAAGCCATATTTGTTTTTGCCAACTTCTTTTGCTAACCTTTTTCTCACCTTTTGTAAATACAATAGAATCCCTAAAGTGTGGAAGGAAGCCATTCAGTCCTTTGAGTCTGCACCAGCCCTGGGAAAGAGCACGTTACTTAAACCCACACCTCCACCGTAGCCCCGCAACCCAGTAATCCTACCTGACCTTTTGGACACTAAGGGGCAATTTAGCATGGCCAATCCACCTAACCTGCACATCTTTGGACTGTGGGAAGAAACCGGAGCATCCGGAGGAGACCCACGCAGACACGGGGGGCGGGGGGTGTAAACTCCACACAGACAGTCACCCGAGGCTGGAATTGAACCCAGGTCCCTGGAGCTGTGAAGCAGCAGTGCTAACCACTGTGCCACCCTATGATTTCTAGGATTCAATCTGAGGTGCTGGTTCTCTCCTCCAGTGCCTTGTCTTCGTTATTTTTTCTACGTAAATCTAAAACAATGGGTGTCCACATGCTGTCCAAGAAGTTTATAACTGAGTCCTAATTGCAACATATACTTGAGTAAAAATTGAGTTTCTAAGACTAAATCTTTAGCCAAGAAGTAAGAAGTTGACTTTTACTCCTATCTGAGTTGCTAACTGTTCCCTCCCCAACCCCAACCACAAAACGAGCCGAAAGGTATTTAACATTTTTATTTTGATATAAATAACCTCCATGGAGATGCGCATTCATTTGTGTACAATAAATTCATCAAATTTATCAAATCCATCAAAAGCAAAAGCAGTTTATACAACTTAGTTTCTCTTTCTCGTCTAGTTGTCTTCATTAACACACTTTTTCTCTCCAACTTCGCTCGCCGTCTTACTGGCTGCAATGTCAAGATTCATGGGAGTCTCCTCTATGTTCGCAATGCAGATCAATCTGTGTTCACCTTTTGGTCTATGTTTGATTCTAAATTGCTGAAACATGATGAGCCGGCCATCAAGTTCTGCAGGGAGACGCAGTGAAAACACGGTCTTCTGCCGCAGTACAAAACTGTGTTTCACTTCGCAAACCTGGTACACCATCCAGGGTTGGCTTTGAAACACAATAATAATCTTTATTGTCGCAAGTAGGTGTCCATTAACACTGCAATGAAGTTACTGTGAAAATCCCCTAGTCGCCACATTCCGGCGCCTGTTTGGGTACACAATGGGAGAATTCAGAATGTCCAATTCACTGAACAGCATGTCTTTCGGGACTTGTAGGAGGAAACCGGAGCACCCGGACAAAACCCACGCAGACACGGGGAGAACATGCAGACTTTGCACAGACAGTAACCCAAGCCGTGAATCGAACCTGGGACCCTGGTGCGGTGAAGCTAAAGTGCTAACCACTGTGCTACCATGCCGTCCACATGCAGTACCGGATTTTCAGGGTGAAAATTTGGATAGATCGTTGAGAAACTGAGTCCGTTCTAGTGGATTTTCGACAACTTATTTGACAACTTCATTTCCAACTGTTGTACATGCTAGACTTTTTTCTGTTTGCACATTAATTCTTAGTCATCTGCCTAATCTATGGGAAGAGCTTCCCCAGTCTCTAACACTCTTCTCCAATATCTTGGATTTTCAGGACAAATGTGTGTCTGCTGTAAGCATTTGCAGTTCCTCCTTGATGCCATTTTAAAAAATATATATATTTTTATTTTTTCCAATTAAGGGGCAATTTAGCATGGCCTATCCACCTGTCCTGCACATCTTTGGGTTGTGGGACCTACGCAGACATGGGGGGGATGTGCAGGCGCCAACCTTGATGCCATGTTGCAGTATTGGAGGGTGGTGTTGGCAGGGATGCACCAAGTACGAGTGAGGCCTTGCCAGCACATGTTGACATGCGCAGATGTGAGGGGCTGAACAGCTACTCTTGACAATGTGATATTCCATGGTTCAACCATTGAGTAGGTTTGCACCAGGGTGAGTTTGACTTTGGCAGCAAGCAGGCGATAAGTGCAGAGCGTTTGGATGTTAGGAGATTGGTGACATATGATATACAAGATATATGAAAATGGCACTTTTGATGAAACTACCTCATTACTGCACAGAAATGACAGCTAGGTTCTGCATCCGAGCTTGTGGAATGGGGCTTGTACTTGTGTCAGAAAGGCAAGGTGATATTTATGCAGACTGCTGATGCAGGAGCTTTTGCAATTCAAATTATGTTAGAAATGGGCAGCGATGCAACAGTAGGTAGCAAAAAATGGTGTTGCACAAAAAAGGTTATCTGTTCAATGTTACCTCCAAAGAGCCTTGAATCTATTTGTTGCCTTTGGCACTCTGTTGTGTCTGTCCTGGTGAAATACAGTGTCTCTGTCTGGAGAGCAATTGCTTTCTATCACCTGAGCAGATTATCTTCCAGGAAAACGCCCTCTTCCTATTTTATCAGACG
This sequence comes from Scyliorhinus torazame, assembly GCF_047496885.1. Classification (NCBI taxonomy): domain Eukaryota; kingdom Metazoa; phylum Chordata; class Chondrichthyes; order Carcharhiniformes; family Scyliorhinidae; genus Scyliorhinus; species Scyliorhinus torazame. The sequence goes on along the minus strand of NC_092718.1, from coordinate 193,617,442 downwards.
AGAAGCGGGCACATAGCTGAAGATGGGCAATAGGTTACATCACTTGAAGGAGATACAAAAATGGGTGTATTTAAAAAAAAAAAATATATATATATATATATATCATAAGAATTAAAAAGCTGTTGGGAATAGGACTGTATTAAAGGTAGCTCATTTGTTTCATTGGCCCACTGTCATTTTGTTAGCTGTGGTCCACATTGAAATGTTTTATCTAGATCTTTGCTGAATAAAATCAAATTCAAGATTCCCCCAAATTATGTTAATCCCCCCCCCCCCCCCCCCCAACATACACGTGTTACTCTGATTCTAAGCTGTCCCAGCATTATTTTGAATGCCTCAGTCGCTTTCTCGACACTGGGCTACATTCACAATCTTTTGTAGTTTCCTGCGGCCTAGGGCAGAGCAGGCTCCATACCAAGCTGTGATCCAACCAGAAAGAATGCTTCCTATGGTGCATCTGTAGAAGTTGGTGAGGGTCGTAGCTGACATGCCAAATTTCCTCAGTCTTCTGAGAAAGTAGAGTCGTTGGTGGGCTTTCTTAATTATAGTGTCGGCATGGGGGGACCAAGACAGGCTGTTGGTGATCTGCACACCTAAAAACTTGACCCTTTCTACTTCATTCCCATTGATGTTGACAGGGCATGTTCTCCACTACGCTTCCTAAAATCGATGATAATCTCCATCGTTATGTTGACATTGAGGGAGAGATTATTGTCGTTGCACCAGTTCACCAGATTCTCTATCTCATTCCTATACTCTGTCTCGTCATTGTTTGAAATCCGAACCACTACAGTGGTGTCATCAGCAAATTTGAAGATCGAGTTGGAGGGGAATTTGGCCACACGGTCGTAGGTGTATAAGGAGTATAGTAGGGGGCTGAGGACACAGCCTTGTGGGGCACCGGTGTTGAGGATGATCGTGGAGGAGATGTTGTTGCCTATCTTTTCTGATTGTGGTCTGTGGGTTGAAAGTTCAGGATCCAGTCACAGAGGGAGGAGCCAAGGCCACGGAGTTTGGAGATGAGTTTCGTAGGAATGATGGTGTTGAAGGCTGAGCTGTAGTCGATAAATTTCACTCTTTGATTTCTCCTCTTGTCTTAACCTGTGACTTTGCGACCTTGTTACTACACAATACGGAAAAATCCCAGGATATTCGTCCTTCAACACTTCAGTTGTCTGATTTTCCACTAGCTTATCAACCACAGTAGGCATCACTCCCACTTGCGATCCAGCTATATCATTACCCAAGATAAACTGTATTCCTGGACAAGATAGTTCCTCTATTACTCCTACTACCACGTCACCACTCTTCACTGGACTTTCCAACCTTGCCTTATATAATTGAACACTACTCCTCTCACCCTGAATTCCACGTATTACCACCTTTTCTGGCAACATTCTTCCCAAACTACTTAATTCCTCATCTCTTACCATTAAAGATTGACTAGCTCCCGTATCTCTCAAAATTGTGACTTCTTTACCTGCTCCTCCTGATACACACGAGTAAACTTTACCCACACAAGTAAATTCTTTGAAGACATCTGGCACCTTCTTATCAATCACCTCTTGATCAGGCTGTCCAATCTTTTGCACCTCCTTCGCTTCACTTGGGCTTTCCTTTTACCACTCTAATGAACCCCACTGTCTTATCCTGTTTTACCACATCAGCCTTCCCAGTGCTTTTCTTCAACCACCAACACTGTGACTTTACATGTCCTAGTTTATTACAGTGAAAACATTTGAAGTGTCTCATTTCTTTTCCACCCTCCTGGAATTCTTTTTTAATCTGAGGTACACTCTCCTTATTATCTCCCATCAGATCACCTTTACCACTTGAGTATTTCTCATGTCCCCAGTTTCTATCCCTCACAGGCTGAAACTGATGTCGGAAACCAAGCTTTGATTTATGAACTAATTCATAATCATCTGCCATTTCTGCTGCTAATCTTGCAGTTTTAACCCTCTGTTCTTCCACATGAGTTCTCATTACATCAGGAATTGAAGTTTTAAACTCCTCCAAAAGTATAATTTCTCTGAGAGCTTCTTACGTTTGATCTATTTTCAAAGCCCTTATCCACCTATCAAAAATCAAAATTACTCTGTTTGATCCTTTCAAACTCCATGTATGTTTGACCAAATTCTTTCCTTTAAATTTCTAAACCTTTGTCTGTAGGCTTCAGGCACTAGTTCATATGCACCTAAGATGGATTTCTTCACCACCTCATACGTCCCAGATACCTCCTCCGGTAGTGATGCAAACACTTCACTAGCCCTACCCACCAGCTTTGTTTGAATCAGTAATACCCACATTTCCTGTGGCCATTTCATTTGTTTAGCCACCTTCTCAAATGAAATGAAAAAGGCTTCTATCTCCTTCTCATCAAACCTTGGCAGTGCTTGGACATATTTAAATAGATCCCCACCAAGCCTTCGACTATGATGCTCTTTCTCACTATCCTCATCACTATCATCTGTACGTTTCCCTTTACATGTGCCAATTTTAACTGACTGTTATGTTTCATGGCCATTTCCTGAAGTTCAAACTCTCTCTCTTTATCTTTTTCCCAGATCTGTATCTCCCTTTCTCTTTCTCTTTGTTCTGCTAGGGCTAATCTTTCTGTTTTCCTTTCTTCTCTCTCTTTTTCCTCTCTCTCTCTCTCTTTATCTTTTTTTCCCCCTCTCTCTCTGTTTCTCTTTCTTTTTCCTCTCTCTCGCTCTTTCATATTCAAGCTGCTTTAATTCTTTCTCATGCTCCATTTGTTTAATTTGCAACTGAATTTTTGCTATTTCCAATGAGTCAAACTATATCTCAGGCAACGTTAAATGCTTAGCCACCGCCCTAATAACCTCATCTTTTCGCATTTTGTCAGGTAATGTTAACTGCAATGTTTTTGCCAAATCTAACAGTCTGCTTTTAGTCTCTGTCCGTAAGGTACTGCGTCTGACCGTCTCCACCTCCAAAAACATCTGAGCCTCTGAAAGAGCCATTGTCCACAACACACTCCCTACTTAAACTAAAATACCATACCTGAGAAGCACCCACAATATGCTCACCCCTCACTGTCTTTAAGTTCACTAAGCCATTCCAAGAGAGAGAGAGAGACGGGGAGAGAGAGAGAGAGACGGGGAGAGAGAGGTTTAGAGAACCCCAAAGTGTTTCAGGGAGTTCACCTGACCCACAACTTTTAATAGATTGTGGTATGGGGAGGACACGGCCCACCCTACAGGTGTGGTACAGCAGAAATGGAAAAGTAATTTTTGAAGCAAAACAATGTTTATTCTATGAACTCAAGTTAACCTTTTTGAAACATACAGTGAACATCTTAGCAACCATCAATTCAAATAAAACCCCCAAAGTATACAATAAGTAATGCTTAATAACTTGCCAAACACCATCCAGAAGAAACACCTTTTAACAGAAGCACATCAGGTTCACATTCACTACTGAGAACATTTATAATTCTGAATTCACCAAATGATCAAGAGATCGTTTTTGATGGCAGAGAACAGCAGTACATCTGCTTGGTCTGGCTTCAGCTCCAACACTGAAAAGTAAACTAAAACACACCCTGCAGCCTGCTCAAAAACGAAAGTAAAAAGCTGACAGACAGCCCAGCTCCACCGACTCTCTGACATCACTGCAGTAGTAAACACCCATTTCTTAAAGGGCCTCTCACTACAGATATTTATATACATATCCATTTATAAACACCCATTTCTTAAAGGTGCTCTCACATGCCAAAGCAGACAGTCTAGGAACATTATCAGAACTGCACTTGTCAGTTGCGTTTCCATTAGTTGTATTGCTTTTACTTTAAAAAAAATAATAAAAACAATTCTTGATTTTTATTTTTGTTTTCACGTGGCAAAAAAGGCCCACTGGTGACCTCCTCAAGCCTCTGCTAGCAATGGTCAGATTTAAATCTCTCACTCTTGCTCACTCCCCGTCTCTCTCTCTCTCTCTCTGTCACACACTCTGACTCTTTCTCTGTCTCTCTCTCTCTCTCTCTCTGTCCCCGTCTCCATCTCTCTCTCCCCGTCTCCATCTCTCTCTCCCCGTCTCCCTCTCTCTCTCCCCTTCTCTCTCTCTCTCTCTCTCCCCGTCTCCCTCTCTCTCTCTCCCCGTCTCTCTCTCTCTCTCCCCGTCTCTCTCTCTCTCTCCCCGTCTCTCTCTCTCTCTCTCCCCGTCTCTCTCTACGTCTCTCCCTCTCTCTCCGTCTCTCTCTCTCTCTCCCCGTCCGTCTCTCCCTCTCTCTCCGCCTCTCTCTCTCTCTCTTTCCGTCTCTCTCTTTCCGTCTCTCTCTCTCCGTCTCTCTCTCTCCGTCTCTCTCTCTCCGTCTCTCTCTCTCCGTCTCTCTCTCTCCGTCTCTCTCTCTCCGCCTCTCTCTCTCCGCCTCTCTCTCTCCGCCTCTCTCTCTCCGCCTCTCTCTCTCCGCCTCTCTCTCTCCGCCTCTCTCTCTCCGCCTCTCTCTCTCCGCCTCTCTCTCTCCGCCTCTCTCTCCGTCTCTCTCTCCGTCTCTCTCTCCGTCTCTCTCTCCGTCTCTCTCTCCGTCTCTCTCTCCGTCTCTCTCTCCGTCTCTCTCTCCGTCTCTCTCTCCGTCTCTCTCTCCGTCTCTCTCTCCGTCTCTCTCTCTCCGTCTCTCTCCCTCCGTCTCT